>NW_025064900.1:529009-530227 GCF_019112545.1 Guyanagaster necrorhizus
AAATTATAGGGCTGGACATGTAGCCTGCATATCACCGGAAAGATGAGTCAGGGGTGGTGGTTCTGATGATGGTTGTGGTCCTGCTACCTCCCTCGCCTCTTCTGCACTCCTCTGCTGCTTGTGCCCAGAGATACCTCCCAAAGAGGGCATTCTCCCTCGTAATCTCGTTGTTGATATGTGCCTGGTCCTGCCTATACTCGGGAAGGTCTCAGGCACATCATACCGGGTTCTCTCTCAAGGGACCCGGGATGACAGGGCTGGCTGGTCATGTTCTGCTTGGTACCTCTCGTATGCTTTCTGCTCTGCTAGTATTACTGCCAGCTGGGCGGCACTCCATCCTGTTGGCCTTGGTGGCAGTGGCTCACCACCAGTGGTGCTCATTGCTGTCGTCATTCCAATAGGTGTTGTCTCTGTTGTTTGTGCTTCTACTTCAGTTTGACATGGTGTGTTGGAACCCATAGCCCCTGGGACTGTGGGTTCCTCAAGCCATCCGTGGGGCATCTAGAGAGTCTCTAGCATGGTGCCCAAGGCCAGTGCTAGAGATGAGGGTTGCTGGCCTGATTGCTGCAATACTGTGCTGGAGAGACGGGATGGAGGTGTCAGGTCTGGGTCATTGAAACCCTGCAGCCCAAGGGTTTCCAGGGTTTCAGATGACTGCTGTCAGGGGTCGCGGGGGGTATGTGTGCTGCTGCTGATGCTGGTCCTCTTCTTCTTCCCTAGAACGCCCTTGAGCCGAGCTCTCAGAGATGCTTTCAGGGTCTGTTCCTTCTGCGGCTCGGAAGGACTGTCAGGCAGAGGCAGGGAGGTCATGGAAGGGGAGGTCTGGTGTGACATTTCTGAGGATAGTTCGAATATGTTGGAATTCATGATAGTGCCTGATTGTCTAAGCTACGATTGATTGGCATCCATGGCACAGCTGTATGATCACCAATAGACTGATCAAGATTCCGATAATAGAAGCCAAGAGTTTGAAGAACTTGTGGGTAAAGTTTGGATCAGAAGGATTGAGGGCAGGGGGCATTCGGTTCCTCAGCACAATTGGGCTTGAGGAAGGGAATGAGAAGTCTTGAACTAATTGTTAAGCCCAAGCTCCATATGACTATTAACACGTGATAAACAGTTTAGAACCTTGCACTTTGGGTTATACTGACTGAGTTCACTGGCATGTCAATAGAGGTGTGTAGTCAAGGCAATTGCATGTTGCTCAAGATAGAATGG